>NW_027361707.1:21302500-21307500 GCF_039654945.1 Dendrobates tinctorius | reverse complement strand
ATAAAACAAATCCTTGCCTGTCCGGCACTAACTAAACAAAGTACAACCTAACTACCAACTGGCGGGCTTCTCCCGTCCAGCCAAACCACAGTTGCAGTGAGCACTGCTTTCACTCACGTGTGTCTCTCACACAGACAGGCTCTCTGTGTTCCCAGGCTGAGACACTCACACAACCACCTGGCATCCTTTTATATCCACCTCCCATTATTCATTAGTAAGCAGGTGCGATACTGACCAAACTAGGCCACATAGGAAAGGAATCTGGGCGAGATATACCTGCCCTCATCCACTATTCCCACATGATTCTCACATATCCCCCCCCTCTGCTCAGACCACTCCGGTCGAGCAATGACACCCGCCAAACAGTGCACTCGGGACAGGGCATCTGCATTCCCCATCTGTACCCCTGGGCGGTGCTCCACCGTAAAAGTGTAGGCCTGCAGGGCAAGGAACCACCGGGTCACCCGGCTATTCCGTTCCTTGTTCAAGTGCATCCACTTGAGAGGGGCATGGTCAGTGATCAGCCTGAACTTTCGGCCCACCAGGTAATATTTGAGGGCCTCTAGAGCCCACTTAATGGTGAGGCACTCTTTTTCTATGACTGCATACCTTTGCTCGTGTTTATTCAGCTTCCTGCTCAGATAGTGGACTGGGTGTTCCACTCCGTCCCTCACTTGTGAGAGTGCGGCCCCGATACCGGTATCAGAGGCATCCGTTTGTACCACAAACTCGCTGCGGAAGTCCGGAGTCACCAGTACGGGCTGAGAGCAAAGTGCCCGTTTTAGGCTATGGAAGGCTTCTTCAGCCGCTAAACTCCATTTAATCATGACGGAGTCTTTCCCTTTTGTAAGATCCGTCAGGGGGGTAGCGATGGCTGCAAAATTGGGTATAAACCAGCGATAATAGCCGGCGATCCCCAGGAAGGCTTGCACCTGCTTCTTGTTGACAGGTTGTGGCCAGTCCTGATCCGCCTGAATCTTACCAACCTGGGGTTTAACAACACCCCTCCCAATTACATACCCCAAATACCGGGCTTCTTCTAGCCCGATATGACATTTCTTGGGGTTCGCGGTTAGACCTGCCTCCCACAGGTCGTCAATCACAGCTTGTACTTTCTGGCGATGAGTCTCCCAGTCCAAGCTGTAAATGACAATATCATCCAAATAGGCCGAAGCGTACTGCCTATGTGGCCTCAGGACTCGATCCATCAGTCTCTGGAAGGTCGCCGGTGCTCCGTGCAGTCCAAACGGCATATACACATACTGAAATAGACCTTCCGGCGTAGCAAATGCCGTCTTTTCTCTGGCAGCCTCCGCCAGAGGGATCTGCCAGTACCCCTTTGTTAGGTCTAGGGTCGTAATATATCGGGCTTTACCTAACCGATCTATTAACTCGTCGACCCGGGGCATAGGGTAGGCATCAAATTTTGAGACCGCATTCAGTTTCCTGAAGTCATTGCAGAACCGGATTGTGCCGTCCGGTTTAGGAATTAACACAATCGGGCTGGACCAAGCACTCTGCGATTCCTCAATGACACCTAACTCTAACATTGCCTTCACTTCTCGGGAAACGGCTTATCGGCGCGCTTCCGGAATTCTGTAGGGTTTCACGTGAACAGTGACACCAGGTTCCGTTACGATGTCCTGTTTCATTAGCGTAGTCTGCCGGGTTTTTCTGAGAAAAACTTTTGGTTGTGAAGTAGAAACTGCCTGACCTCAGTCTTTTGCCGCTCCGAGAGAGTCTCTGCAACCCGTACCTCCGGTACGGTATGCGAGCAGACGGGACGGGCCAGCTCCTCTGACAAGGCAGACCGATCTTTCCAGGGTTTTATCAGATTTACATGGTAAATCTGTTCAGGTTTCCGTTTACCTGCCTGGTATACTTTGTAGTTTACTTCACCAACTCTTTCCTTAATCTGAAAGGGGCCCTGCCACTTTGCCAGGAACTTACTGTCCACCGTGGGGACCAGGATCAACACCCTATCTCCAGGTGCAAACGTACGGATCTTGGCGCCCCTATCATAGATTCTTTTTTGGGCTCCTTGAGCCTACATCATGTGTTCTTTGACTATAGGCATAACAGCCGCAATACGGTCCTGCATTTGTGTGACGTGATTTATCACCGTTTTAAACGGAGTGACCTGACCCTCCCAGTATTCTTTGGCGACGTCTAACAGTCCGCGAGGACGTCGGGCGTACAACAACTCGAAAGGCGAGATCCCCGTGGAAGTCTGGGGCACTTCCCTGATGGCAAAAAGCAAATACGGAAGTAAATAGTCCCAGTTCTTCCCATCCTTGTCTATCGCCTTTCTCAGCATCTGCTTCAGAGTTTTATTGAACAGTTCGACCAACCCGTCTGTTTGAGGGTGATACACGGATGTGCGTGACGGTTCGATTTGTAACAACCGGCAGAGCTCCTTCATTACCCTGGACATAAAGGGGGTCCCCTGGTCGTTGAGTATCTGTTTTAGCATACCGACCCGACTAAACACATGCACCAGTTCCTTGGCAATCGTCTTGGTGGCCGTGTTACGCAAAGGGATGGCCTCCGGGTAACGGGTGGCATAATCCAAGATGACCAGGATATGTTGGTGTCCACGTGCAAACCGTGGAAGGGGCCCAACTAAATCCATCCTAATTCTCTCAAACGGGACCTCAATAATAGGTAGGGGTACCAAAGGGCTACAGAACCGGGGCTTAGGCGCAGAGGCTTGGCAGTCAGGACAAGACTCACAATATACACGAATATCGTGATGCATGCCTGGCCAAACAAAACAGTGTAATATCCTTTCGGTGGTTTTCTGGGCTCCCAGGTGACCTCCCATCACATGTCCGTGGGCCAGGTCCAGCACCTTCCGCCGGTAGAGTTTTGGCACGACTAATAGTTGCACCGTGTCTTCCCCCTTTTTCTCTATCTGATAGAGTAAATCATTCTCCAGAACCATGTAAGGATATGCCAGCCTAAAGCCAGGTTCTACGGGTACCCCATTTATCACTTTTACATTTGTCCTAGCCTGAGAAAGGGTAGGATCCTTTATTTTTCCTCGCTTTGGAAGTCATCTTTCTGAACTTCTAAATCCGGAAAACGGGGAGGTGGACGGCTGTTGGCCTCCTCCTCTTCCCTGGTCTCCTCCGTATCACCCGCCATGACTGAAAACGGGAACTACAGGTCATTTCCAGCAGACTCTTCCCCCGAGTCTTCCGGGGAGACCCCTTCCAGGGGTTCGGGACCCACACGCGCCCTGGGAGAAGAATCATGTACACTATTACCCTGGGGTATCAACTGATTCTCCCACAATTGCCAGAAGTGGGGAAAATCTCGGCCCAGGATAACATCATGCAATAACGCCGGGACGAGTCCCACTTTATGTTGCACAGACCCATAGGAAGTAGTAATGCATATGACCGTGGTGAGGTACGAACAGGTGTCTCCATGCACACACGTTACAGAAAATTTGTCTGCTGGTCCAGTCGGGGCTGACACCAGACTGGCCTTCACCAGAGTCACCACACTTCCTGAGTCTAACAATGCCACCACATTTTTTCCATCAACAGTCAAATCACAGAAGTGTTTTTCCACCTCCTTTTGACCAGCATTCACACTCACTACCCGTGCAACCATAGACATGCGGGTTTTAGAGTCTGTGACGTCGCACTGCATGGGTTAAGTAGTGAGCGGACAGTTCGCAACAATGTGTCCCATCTCTTGGCAGCGGAAACACCTAACGGGCCCCTTGCATAGACCATAGTTCGTTACTCTCGGCCTCGCAGTGCGGGCAGTCCCGTTTTCCTCCCCCACTGTCTTAGGGATTTTTCCATCTCCCCTACTCCCTGGAACAGTCTTACCGGTTCCACGTGGAGACGATGAAGAACGAGGTGGGGTAGCGTCGTCTCGGAGTCCTTCCGCCACGGAGTAACGTTCAACCAGATCCACTAGTTGATCTGCCTTCGTAGGATTTCCATGGCTTACCCACTTCCTCAGGGCTGGCGGTAGAGCCCTCAGGTACTTGTCCATGACGACTCTCTGGATTATCTCGGGTTGTAGCCACTTCTTCGTCACGTGGATCAGGTCGAACATCTGTGAATGCGGTGGTTTATCCGGCTGATAAGTCCATTGATGCACTCTCTGTGCACGGACAGCGGTCGTCACTCCCAGCCGGGCCAAGATCTCGGCTTTCAGTTTGTCAAAGTCCTGCGCAGCTTCAGGCTCTAAGTCATAATAAGCCTTTTGGGCCTCACCGGAAAGAAACGGGGCAATCAGGCCGGGCCATCGTGCCTTCGGCCATTTTTCTCGCACCGCTGTCCGTTCAAACGTGGTCAGGTATGCCTCGACGTCATCTTCAGTCGTCATCTTCTGCCAGTACCGACTCACGTGAATCACTCTCGACTCGGCTTCCAGGTTAACCTCATGTAGGCTTGCCAGGCGCTGCGCCACCTGCTGGAGAAGCGAACGATCGGTAGCTGTCATGTCCACCAACTCCTTCAGCTGGGCCATCATCACCCTATTAGCTTCTTGCTGGACGGCGGTGGACTGTACCAGCGCTTTCACCACGTCCTCCATGCTCATGCTTCCAACGTGATGCCCGCATTCTCCACCACAATGTGATAAAACACTCCTGGATCGCCTTTGCTGGGGTCAAAGGTCACGTGCGTTCAGCATGAAACTCAGGCGCAGAGCTGGGATTCGGGTATAACTGACACTGGGTCAGGTTTATTAATGGTGAAAGCAATGTATAAAGAAATAAACCATAAAACAAATCTTTGCCTGTCCGGCACTAACTAAACAAAGTACAACCTAACTACCAACTGGCGGGCTTCTCCCGTCCAGCCAAACCACAGTTGCAGTGGGCACTGCTTTCACTCACGTGTGTCTCTCACACAGACAGGCTTTCTGTGTTCCCAGGCTGAGACACTCACACAACCACCTGGCATCCTTTTATATCCACCTCCCATTATTCATTAGTAAGCAGGTGCGATACTGTCCAGACTAGGCCACATAGG